>NC_136067.1:474386419-474430419 GCF_964261635.1 Lissotriton helveticus | reverse complement strand
GGTGATAGTATCTAGTCACGTACGCCATTTGGAAGTAGCGGTCTAATTCAGCGAAGTTTCAAAACGTGAAAAGGAGTAAATTCAAACATATCCGGATTTAATATATCTTTTGAGCTCGATTCAAGCATACAATTGCTAAAGTATAAAACCTTTTATATATTTTTTTGAAAATAGCAAGGTGTGTACATTTGGTCACACACGAAAGTTTAAAAAGACATTCGGCTCCATTTAATGAAAATTTTCATAATAATAAAAAAGAAGCCTAGGTTTAGTGTCTTTGACGTAGTATAAGTTCTTTGATGGGTCTATGAAGAAATTCAATAAGTTCAGATTGCAAAGTTTTCACGAAATATGTAGGTGGGTGCGCGCACACGGTCGCGCACGAAAGCCTGGAAATGCGCTATCCATTTTATTGAGAACTGTTGCCGAGAGTGCGCACACCGGGTCGTGCACGAAAGTTTAGAAAGGCTATTTTTATTTACAGACAAATTTTAATGCGTTGAAAAAAAGGCAAGGTACAGACTTTCTAATTCTGTATCGCTTTACAAGGAGTCTCTATGCAACTTGAACAGTGAAGAAAACGGCTTGTTTCCGAAAAAAATATTGCCAAAACTTTATTGACAAAAGTATAGGTTGTATACACGAGATATTTCTGAATTAGCATTTTAAAAACCAATGAAATTCACTGAAAAAACCATAGGTTTTACACACGTTATAGTTAGGAAGTAGCATTTACAAAACCTATGAAATTCACTGAAAAAACCATAGGTTTGACACCAGTTATAGTTAGCTGGAAATTTTACTGATATAAAACCAATGAAATTCCACGTTATAGTTAGTTGGACTCACTATAACTTGCGCGTGTAATGCACTGCTGATGACGTCACATATTACATCACTCATGACATCACTGATGACACCATCCTTGTGACACAGTGACAGACTTCCTTTAACTGTAATCTAACCCTTGAAACGCATATTCAATAATAGAAACTAAAGTTTTCAAAAAAATGGAGATACCCATACCAGTTACAACAACCAATTCAATAATTCCACCATCTATATACACATGCACTAATTCACCAACAGTTCTATATAGTCACTCATACATATATTCACTAATCATATGTAGTGATACACCTACACATCCTGTTACACACCGACAGTCATCCAAAAGTTATTCACACACATACTCACACATGAAAATAAACTATTGAACATCCATTTATTTGCATAAACAGCTATACACACACTACCACTTTACTTCTAAGGAAACTTACACATTCTTACTCTCTTAAAAAATCACTTATAGAAACACATACTAATTTAAACAGGAACTCTTACAATACCTCACTCTCAAATATACTCACTTATATACATCAATATTCACATATACTACATTAAAACATATGCAGTTACTGATAAAGACACTAATAAGAGAGTCATTCACTCACTAACACAGACATATACACACTCATCCACACATACAGTCCTGCACATATGCTGTCTTCAAAACACATACAAACAGAGACTCAGTCATTCTTGCATCTATGTACTAAGTAATACCCCCACCAAACCATGCAAACACTCATACTGATACTAAGAAAAACATCTAATAACCTATATACATACACATGTATCTACTCATCAACCCATGGAGCCACTTATACACAAAGTGAAACAATAATACATATATTTAAAAATGTAAGCATTACTCAGTAATATATGTATTCACTAAGATATTCAATAATATATACATATATAACACAAATGTATTTTTCAGAAAGACACACATTCACTGGATGGTGTCATCAGTGATGTCATGAGTGATGTAATATGTGACGTCATCAGCAGTGCATTACACGCGCAAGTTATAGTGAGTCCAACTAACTATAACGTGGAATTTCATTGGTTTTATATCAGTAAAATTTCCAGCTAACTATAACTGGTGTCAAACCTATGTTTTTTTCAGTGAATATATATATATATATATATATATATATATATATATATATATATATATATATATATATATATATTGCAGGCTTGTTTTCCGGTAGCTCCCCCTCACTCGTGACCGGGTGCTGCTCGGGCGGGGTGACGGACACCACACTGGTCCCTTGCAGACCAAAGCTATTAGTACAGAAAGTACGCAGCACTCGCAGGGACGTGTCCAATATTCTTTATTGGGCTAACACACTTCTAAGACGCGTTTCGGCAACCGCCTTCGTCAATTGGAGGCTGGCGTCACCATGTTCCAAAATCCTAATCTTAGTAGGATGTGTGGTACTCCCAATATACCGCAAGCCACACAGACATACAAGACAGTATACCATGTGGCTTGTGTTACAGTTCATTAAACTTTTGATCTTCTTAGGTTCCTTCATCCCTGGTACTAGGTAACTAGACACCTTTCTGCTGTTTCTACATGCTTTGCACTTGAGGCATGGGTAAAATCCCGCCAATTTACCAAATGGCGAGCTTTTTTCATCTCTCCCACAGTGACTTTGAACAACACTAGATCTCAGTGACCTTGCTCTCCTATATGTAATAAGGGGAGACCTCGGTAGATCTTTACCAATGATGGGATCCGATCTAAGTATGTGCCAGTTCTTAACGCACTTCTGCCTAATTTCCTGAGCATCGCTAGAATACTCCACGATCAATCTCATGCAGTTCTTGTCCTTCCCTTTCTTCTGGAAAATCATAGGACTTACTTTAGATACTAGTTCTGATCTTGGCTTCCTGTCAATATATATTACCTACTGGCGGTCGATAGTAGGTAGTTATAGTTAGGACCTATTATCCATGGGAAAACCGCAACATTCTATTGGGGATAACTTTGGCGGCAAATTAATTAATCTTCTTGAAATGCTCAGTTTCGCTCCTTGCCTAAAAGTTTGGGGGTGATTGGTGAAGCGGGGGCCGAGAAAAAAGGGGGTCCCAAAACGTGTTTTCCCCATGCAATTTCCCATAGGACGATTAGCCAAGGCTACAGCCATAACGGCTGAACGGAATTACTCCAAATTTGGCAGAGAGGTAGTCCTCAGTTCCGACTTGTGCCTTTCGCATATCTGGTGTCAATCTGTTCAGTAGTTTCTTTGAAAATTATGTTTAATGCCATTTATATATCTATGGGCGTGGAGGATCCGCGGATTGTGCGAGGATTGGCCTCGTAGGATAAGCACACCGTCCCTATGACGCATTGAATTCTAATTGGCTGTCAAGCGGTTGCAAACATCCTAAATCAGGAACTATTGGCAGCCATTTTGTGCCTCGGTAGAAGCGAGGCTGAGGAAGTCAGTGAAATATGTGTGCAAAATGTGAAAAGGAGGCAGGGTAGACACACCCTGACCCCCTAGGCCTGCTCAGGGGGTTACATAAGGACCTGTAGGGACAAAAAAGTAAGATAGTATTTTTCTTTTTTTTAAAAAGTTGCAGAATGCCCGTAGGATCCGCGCGTTTCGCTGCCAAAAAAAAGAAGCATGTATTTTTCAGATATGGGTCAACCTTATGTGTATAGATGTTGGGTGGCTCTAAAATGAGCCCTTGTGTTTATTGAGAGCATTTAGTATTTACAAGTAAGTACCTATGCAGAGTCTAAAGTTCATGAGAAGGACTCTGTTCCTTTCATCTGTAAAATGTACAGCATCTCTCCTATAGATGCCATGCATATTGAAACGCAGATTGTTGTGGTATATGGACTCCATTCTATAGTCTCGGAGAAAAGTAGAAACAGATTTATTCACATTTTTTCCTAGCTTTCTCAATCTGTGAACAAAATAGATTGGAGTAGTTCCATTTCTGCCTTTGGCATATGTTAGAATAGACAAAGGGAGTTTGGGGGAAAAGTGAAATTAAAACAGAAAAGAAATGATTGGTTGTTTGACAACATTCTACACAGAAAACTAGGGTGCATGTTTCTGTTTTTTAAAAGCATGGTTCTTATTGGTTATCAGAACGTGATTGAAAATAACATTACATAGGATAAGGTAGTATATTGAGAAGTCGAGCACACTTGCTGTTTTTTTTAGCAACATTGTGTGATGAACTTTTGCTTTCTTCGGGAGCCAGTATTGCTTTTTTCCATGGGTAGATGCTAATTTGTATATGGAAATGCAATCTGGTTTGGATTTTGAAAGTGAGAATAGGTTTCACTGCTCTGTCTTTCAAAATGCAAACTATGTTTGCTATGGGAGGGCGGGAGTCGTGAGAGTCCCGCTCTGTCATAGCAAACAGCAGTATACCGGGGGTAGGCACCCCGGGACACTGCAGGAGACGGTCATGGTAGTTTCCAGGGCCCTCGAGGGCACCAGGCGGATTGCCACGCAGCCTGCCTCCCATAATACACAAATTCCCGGGGTGGTGATTCTCGGAGCTTGAGGGGGGTCGTTGAGGCCCACATACTTGTAATTTTGTAGGGGGGGTTGGATGCAAAAGTGGTGCAAGGGGGTTATAAATCTGGTACACAGTGTTTTGTATTACTTTGCTTACTTTTCTGTCATGTAGAGGATCCAGTGTAAATATAATGGTTTCTGTACAGCCAGTAATTTTTAACCCTACCCACAAATGGTTTTCTGCCTGTTACTATAGTAACAGTTCATGGAACACTTACGTTTGCACGGAGGTTAGAAGTTCACCACACTATGTTGCTAATGGCGTTGTACTTTTTTTTCTTTTGAATTGGAACCGTAAGTTGTAGCTATACCCTCTGGTAAAGATCTGGTGACGAGCTAACCTCAGAATTATACTTAAAATTATAAATATCATTTCTATTGTGGACTACTACCCCCACAAAAAAAAAAGTATGTATTTTTTTTATTAACTTTTATTAAAACAATAAATAACTGGAAATATAACTAAATGATAACAATACAATAAATATCTAGAACCATAACTTTAGCAAAACAATATAACAAACAACAATTGGAGTCCAATAGAAGTACTGTAGTTAATCTGCAAAACAAAAAACAAAATTAGTGTTTAAAATTAGATCGATGTGACTAAATGAAGTCACATATTACAAGTCAAAGTAACACAATGATATTTTCTATTTTTTTAATTTGTGCAGTGTACCTGATAGATTTCACTTATCTTATATGCTTGCATTCAAACGGTGTCTGTATACAAGCGCCTACTGCGTCATATTTATATTACAGATGAACAGGTCTTTAAAATGATTCACAGATGAGACAGAATTAGGTGAGAGATGAAGTCATTATGCAGGACAATATTTTTTAGGGCTTATTTCCAAAACTCTTGTGCCACTTTTGTGTTACTTTTCTCATGTTGAAAGTGATGCAAAAGTGGAGGAAAGGGGTTTGTAAATAAGCTCTTTTATTTCTAATCCATTTAATTGGAGGTATTGTATATCTAGGCCGCTCTGCTTACCTTGTGTAAACACTGTGGCCAACAGAGTTCACAACTTTAACTCTGCTTTGGTTGGTTACTTGCCGGTTATGCAAGACTGCTTTAAAGAGGAGACCCCAATAAAGAGTAATGGTGTGGAACTGCAAGTATGCGGAAGGACTTGCAGACTAAGAATCTGGTCAACTTTGGAAGGGAAGAGTTAAGGATATTGAGAGAGGCTCCTTCTGTTTCATGAGAAGGCCCAAGTACCAGTGGAGCAACACCGTCAACTTCTACTGCACAGCCTAATATTCGTCCACAATTTGGAACCCTTTAAGAGAAAAAGTAAGAAGGTTGGGACCTTTGTATGCCATCCTAATACCTAATCATCCATTAGTTATACAGAGATCCACCTTGTATCAGACTCATCCGTACAAGTTGAATTGGAAATTATCTGACACCAAAAACCCCCCAAGTACTTATATCTGTTACTTTTTAACTTCGTCGACTACTCATATTGAGAGTATTTACCTTAACGTTATCCGTTAAAAATGTGTGCATCGGTATGGCTTCAGACAACTAGTTCATGCCATATTTCAGACATCAGTGTAATCAGCTGGAACAGGAGGATATACTTTTCTTCAACCTCGGCAATTTGCTGCTGATTTATGTAACATTCTGCAAACTGAAAAAAGAGTTAAAAATGTATATGTTGTACATATGTCCAAGATTAATTTAAATGTACATAAAACATTTGTTCTCAATAGGATTGGGGTTGAAAAGCAATCATCAGAGGTTATATTTGGCAAGCAAAATAGGAAATAGCATTGCATAATACAAATGTTAGGCCGAGATTGGTCACTCACTTCGTTTACAAACTCCTGGCCTTGACCTGACAGAACCATTTTTGGTCTTCTATGATCTAGAAATTGAGAAATAAACATCTAGAAAAATTGAAAGACACATCTTCAAACAAAAAAATCAAAACAACATTTTCACTTTGTATCTCAAGTGCAGGCTGAAAACGTGTGCTAAGCATTTAAATGAGAAACATATGGGTTTCAGAAACTAACGTCTATAAGACTATCACAATGGAGATTTACATTTTATAAAAAATATTTATAGAAGCATGAAAAGTTATAACACACATTGTTAAATTTCAAATTACATATTTGGCCAATAAAATTGAGAGGACATATTTTTATTCCTTTTCTTGATACCAGAATGCCCACTAATTCCACCAAAACATGAGAACAGCACAGTTTTCTGTCTGCAAACACATGAAATACACAAATGCTTATCTCAGAATGCTTTTCAATCATGAAATGTTAAAGTCAAACAAAATAACTCCATTGGGTCCATTGCAATTTTCGGCTGATAGCATATGGAGAGCAGTCAGTGGATCTGGTATGTTGAGTGGTTGACCACTATCTGGTATAGTGCATAGGCAGGAATAAACAGCTTGTGGCGACCAGTATGTCCCATGGTTGAGATATCTGTGTAATGAGATAGAACAGGGGACAAATCAAGTTTTAGGGTATTAAAAAACTTGGAGAGCGTGCTAAAATACAACATTGGCTAATCGATTACATGTGCAGTGCATGGAGAGGAAGTTGCACGTGGCGCACTACTTTCAAAAATGTAAAATTAAAGGCGTCAGGATTAACAGCCTGATTCATGTAGGTAAATTGCACTCGCAAAGGGCCAGATTCTGAGAATCTGGCCCTTTGCGAGTGCGATTTTTGCATTTGGTATTCATGATACCAAATGCAAAAATCTCTATGTAAGAATTCGCATATTTGCGTGGAATGGCATTTAAGGAATCTCTAATAGAGATTCCTCAAATGCTATTCATGACACAAAACAAAATAGCGATTTTGGACTTTTGGGGCCGCTATTTACCGACAGGTCAGACCTGTCGGTAAATAGCAAAAACTCAGAAAAATGCTTTTAAAAGCATTTTTCAAAGTTGCATGTAGCACACACACATGTCCTTTGGACATGTGTGTGCGCAACACCTGTCCAAAAGTGCATTTTAGGGGTGCTACAGGGCGTCCTTTGGACACCCCTGGCACCCTTAAAATCGCTATCTTAGTTGCGAGTAGCAATTTGCTACTCGCAAATCCCCATTCATTCCTATGGGCCTCTTGGCCCATAGGAATGAATGGGGAGTATTTGCGAGTAGCAAATTGCTACTCGCAAATAAAGAACATGTAGGAATCGCTATTTAAGTAGCAATTCCTACATGAATGCCGTTTTGCGTGTCCTCAATAGCGAATCGCTATGATTCGCTATTAGGGACACGCAAAACGGCATGTACATGAATCAGGCTGTAAGTGATTTGTCCAGAAACATCGCCTACCAAGGCAAGATATTGGAGGTATAAGAGCTGGAAACCGTGCTAAAATACAGCATTGCCGAAAACATTGGTTTTGCAATGAATGGGGCACGTGACCCACTACTTACCCGAGAAAAACGACATCACATTAAGTTGAACAGCACATAGCACGTTGCGGGAACGGCCACGTGGCGCTTGCCAAATTAAAGAAACGTGGCAGGATTAAGTGATTGGCACAGAACAAAGGATAGCAAATCAAGTTTAACATTATTAAAAAACATGGAGGGCGTGCTAAAATACAACCTTGACCAATCGATTATATGTGCAGTGCATAGGGAGGAAGCAGCATGTGGCGCACTACTTTAAAAAATGAAAGGCGGCAGGTTTAAGTGATTTGCCCAGAAACATCGCCTACCAAGGCAAGTTGTTGGAGGTATAAGAGCTGGAAATCATGCTAAAATACACTATTGCTGAAAATATTACTTTTGCAATGCATGGGGCACGTGAAGCACTACTTACACGAGAAAAACTACATTGCATTAACTTGAACAGCATGTAGCACACAGGTGCGGGAACGGCCACGTGGCACTTTCCAAATTAAAGAAACGCGGCAGGATTAAGTGATTTGCCCAGAAACAAAAGTTACGAAGTCAACTTTAACAATATAAAAAAGCTGGAAAGTGTGCTTAAAAACAACATTGTCAAATCGAACAAAAATGTGCATTTACGCGGTATTTAAAGATCGTTCAGATTAATTAATTTAATTAGTCTTAAAAAAATGCTCACCTACGAAGACGTGGATACGAACACTATCAATGGCTGTGACTGCAGAATAGGAAAAGTTCAAGAAGGTTGGCAGGTTTTAAATGCTATGCAGAAAGATGATTGGTTGAGCATGATGTCACTGGGTGTGAGAGCTCTGATTTTGCATGTTGTAATTGAGCATGCGCAAATAAAATGAAGTACGTTAGGGGTACATAGCCAGATGGTGGGACGTATTGTGCAAATGCGTAACATTAACACACATGCGCTACCACAAACATGCATGTCCAAAGTGAAGTCAACTCCTAGGGGGTACATACACAGATGGAGTTCGGACAGGGTTGGATTGGGATTAAAAATCGGCCCGGGCACGATTAAAAAAAGTGACCCATTTTGCATATTGCCTTTGCAAAAGATTGCTTCGGCGAAGTTTTATAAACAAAAAAGGGGGTTTAAGAAAAATGCACAGATTAGCTTGCACTGGTGAAACACACCTGTATAAAAGTGAGGCCGCTTTTGGTCATGCTCCCTGCCCCCGCTCAATAAGCTTATGTTAATGGGACGGCCCCAGTGAGAGAAAGGGAATGACACCTCTGCTCATTGATAAAAGAAAAGTAATTGAGGCTGACCTGCCTCCAGAAAGGCCACTCAGGCCCCCACTGGGCCACTGGCAGCATCCGAATAACGAAGAAACTGCCAAATCGTCCCAAGGCTGCTCAAAAAAGCAGCCCACAGCTGGAACTAGAAATCGGTCCCTCCGGCATTGCCCGAGTGCCCACGTTACCAATCCGATGCTGAGTTCGGATGTCGATAGAACACTGGCTCCTGCAGGAGGCGGGGAGCCGGCGGGACAGTGGGGGAGTTGAAGACCCTCCTACGGTCCCCAATAGTGACGGCCAAAATAAATAAAAGAAAAATGCCGTCCCCGGGGAATGGGGTCCCCTGGGCCTTGCAGTGGCTTCAGGAGGGGGGCTTTGCAGCCCTCCTCCATAAAATAATAATATATAATTAGCCATGACCCGGGGGCTGGGAATCCTGGTGCCCGGAATTGGCCACGGGAGGGGGGCCACGTGGCCCCCTTCCCATAAAAAATTGAATACGAATACTCTGCTTATTGTCATCGTACCATAAGTACACCCTTCCGATTAGCCCTGAAGGCTAATTGGCTGTCAAATGGTTGTCAACATTCGAAACTAGAACTGTTGGCAGCCATTTTATGCCTCGGTACAAGGGAGGCTGAAGAAGCGTGTAAAATGTGTGTTTCAAATGTGGAAAGGGGAGGGTAGACACACCCTGTACCTCTAGGTCTGCTGAGGGGGTCCTACAAGGACCTTTAGAGCCCCTAATTTTTTGGGGGGGTAAAATTGCATGGTGCGGGTATGATGCTTGCATTCTGGCGATATTAAAAAAAAAAGACGTGAGCTTCCGCGCGTCTTTGGCAATTTGCATTCTTTCAACTGTTTAGAGGAGATGCAGCAATGCTGGATGCAGGATGCACCATTGAGTAAGAAAAGGTAACCATAACACTATTTACCTGCTAAGCGAATTTCCTTCCATAGGCTAACATTGACTAGTTTCACTTGCAAATTCTTTTAAGTGTGGAGTTTTGGAACTTTAAAATATTCATCTAAAATCATCTGAACAACGAATTCCCATTTACTCACCTGTTATCAGGAGAGAAACCAGTGCTGCATCTTTTAGCCCAGCACTGACCCTGAAAAGTAGTTCTAAGTATACTTATAAGTAACTTGTATTTTCTTCCATAGGAATCCCCTTCCTGTAAAAAAAAAAGGAATAAAGTCAGATTTGCGGATCAGGCTCTAGGGGATAGTGTCCAAGGCCCAAAAAATGTAAAAGGAAGGGGGCCACACAATGTAATGTAATTTAAAAAAAATATATCTAAAAATAAATAGTACAAAACCATTGAAATTCCCCCGTTATAGTTAGTTGTACTAACTATAACTCACGCGCCCGCAATCCACTGCTGATTATGTCACATATTACATCATTCATGACATGGTCAGTGACATCACTGATGACATCACTGACGACATCTCAAATGACATCACTGATGACATCACTGATGAGATCATCCACGGGACAATCTTATACATTTTATCATTTACTAGTATAACTTTTGAACACTCATTATAAAATATGAAGTACCATACTTTAAAGCATTGACACACTAATACAAGTTTCTAAAAAGCCACTTAGTGATTCCTAGATCTACATATACATCTAATTACTTACCTATAGATTCACTCATACATGGTAACAAAGATCAATACAACACTATTAAATATATTTATAGACCTACATCAACATTACACACCAGCTTACATCATATCCAGTTATTCAGTTATGCTACTCACGTATGGAAACAATTGATCTACTAAGGAACACACTTACACAACGACCACTTTATTTATTCATGTAGATAGTAACTCATACTTAGTGTGTTATAAAATCACTATTACAAGTATACAGTTATGCATATGACACTCATACAATCACTGAGTCTTATGTATACTTATTTATATACAACAACTGTCACATACACTGCCTTTTCTATTTCTAGTTTGTTGGCCGTGTATTATTGAGAAATATATTTACTCATCATCACACCCATAAAGAGATTCACTCACCCAAACAACTGTTTCAACATACCGTCTTAATTTCATATACCTACCAAATCAATTATTTACACATCTTTGGACAGTCACACACCTCCCACACAACCACACACACATTCATTCACTATTACATACAAATATTCACTTAACTAATTAATAACTAATGTACACTTTCACATTGCTAGTAACCAACTTAAGTATTGCTTTACACATCTAGAGATAGAATGATACAGTCATTCACAAATTTTAATCAGTATCTCATATATTTAGTGAGACACTTTAAATTAATTACTTAGATAGTCATTCACTCTGCTACTAAATTCTCCATTCAGACACTTATACATCAATTCAGACTTGAAGTCAGATTGCTATATATATATATGATAGTTGCTTAAATATCGACGCAAACCACATTCACAGGATGATGGCATCAGTGATGTAGTGATGTCATTTGAGATGTCATCAGTGATGTCACTGACCATGTCATGAATGATGTAATATGTTACATCATCAGCAGTGGATTGGATTGCGGGTGTGTGAGTTATAGTTAGTACAACTAAATATATCGGGGGAGTTTCAATGGTATATATATATATATATATATATATATATATATATATATATATATATATATATATATTCACAGAAAAAACCATAGGTTATAGACCATATATAGTTAGGAATTAGCATTTACAAAACCTTGAAAATTCACTGAAAAAACCATAGGTTATAGACCATATATAGTTAGGAATTAGCATTTAGAAAACCTTATTTCACTCACACAAAACCATTGAAATTCCATATATAGTTAGTTGCACTAACTATATATCGCGCACCCGCAATCCACTGCTGATGATGTCACATATTACATCATTCATGACATGGTCAGTGACATCACTGATGACATCACTGATGACATCTCAAATGACATCACTGATGATATCTCTTTTGACATCAATGGTCACATCAATGATGATATCATTAATGTGACAATACAATGCATCTCCTCAACTTTAATATAACCTCTGTTACACCCAGTGTTAAATACAGAGTATAATTTTTGAAACCATTGACACACCAATACTAGTTACTACATACGCATTCACTGATTCCTACGTCTACACACACATTCACTCATTCACCCATACAATCATTCATACATACAATCACTCATCTTTACAACACTATCATATGCACTCATACACCTATACAGACACTCACACTCTGCCACTCATCCATGGAGTTACTCACACACCTAGTCAGTCCTGTAAAGAATCAATCACACTTCCATTTTCTAATCTACACAGTTAAACATAGAGTACCTTACATTTTCAAACATATACTAACACATACTTACTCTCTTATAGAATCACTGATACAAGTACACATTGATCTGCACAGAGTCACACACCTCCCAGCCAGCCATACACACACTCAGTCTCCCATACAAATACTTGTGCAACCAATCAATAACCCATATAGCTACTTATATAGCTACTGATCAACACATGCAGCAGCTTGCACAACAACAGACATACTGATGCACACTTTCAGACAGTTTAGTCACTAACCCGTGCATTTAGTAAGACGCATTTAATCACTCACTCATACAGTCAATCACGCACCTACTAAAACCTTCATTCAGACACTTATACATCCACTCATTCTTCAATATGTAAAACATATTTAAACTTTACAGAAACACATAATCACTGGATGTTGTCATCAGTGATGTCATCAGTGATGTCACTGACCATGTCATGAATGATGTAATATGTGACATCATCAGCAGTGGATTGCGGGTGCGCGATATATAGTTAGTGCAACTAACTATATATGGAATTTCAATGGTTTTGTGTGAGTGAAATAAGGTTTTCTAAATGCTAATTCCTAACTATATATGGTCTATAACCTATGGTTTTTTCAGTGAATTTTCAAGGTTTTGTAAATGCTAATTCCTAACTATATATGGTCTATAACCTATGGTTTTTTCTGTGAATTTCATTGTTTTTTTAACAGCTAATATCTGTAGCTGTAAAATGTATTCTTCTTTAAATCCAAAAATATATTTTATATGTTTATGAATAATTTTTTTTTAAAATATTTTTTTTTCTTCGTTCCCGCTTCGCGAATCGGGAAGCTTCCCGTTAGCTGACCTTGATGCCGCGAAATAGACCGCGAGCCGGTAAACGTTTCTTTACCGCAAGTGCCGCGTTAGAAAACAACATCGTGACGCCTCCCGTCCGCATGACGTTCCACGTTGTCGCGTGATACGTCATATGACGTGCTACGTTAGCGAACTGGTACGCGAAGCGAGTGCCAAAGCGCAGGTTTCTGGAAGCAAACCGGGAGGCCCTGCAAAGCGCTTAACGTAAACACAGCAAGTCATGTGACTTGGTAATAACACTTTTCATTGGTTCATTTCACTTTTGGTTTCCTAATGATGTAAGACTAGGTCATATAATCTAAAATGAACACTTTTGATTGGTTGAGAACTCTTGTTTTTCCCAAATGATGAAAATCCCTCCTTCTTTCCTCACTCTGACTTTCATCATTGTGAGAGAAAGACCCTTTGTGATCACTGAGCAATGGCTTCTTTAGTAGCTTCAGCTGGTGCTTCCCCACCACCTCCACCACATCCAAGGAAGAGTGGACCACCTGCTCAAGTTGTAATTCAACAAGAAGAAGAAGAAGAGGAACAGGAGGACGAGCACGAAGAGAGGCAGTTTTTGCCTGAGCAGCCCAAGACGTCTCACCGGAAAGAAAACTTCATTTGGCAATTTTTTAAAATTCCCAAAGGTCAGAAAAAAGTAAATGCAAGATACGTAACTTGCCTTATATGTCAAGATAGACTGTCCAGAGGGACCGACAAAAAATACAGTTTCGGAAACTACACAATGCATCGCCATATGACTAGGTGGCATCCTAACAACTACAGTGCTGCACAGTTTCGGAACGACCTAGATAATCTCCCTATTATGGCCAGAAGATCTGTTGTACCGGAAGTAACGGGACCAGAGGGCAGGGAGATGGTGCCAAATATACAAATGAGATTTGGTGAAGTAAAACACACCTGCGTATTTTGCGATGGATTCATTTCCTACGGAGAAAGAAGCATCACTCTGATCAACAGAGCTATTGACTATCATATGCAAGTTTGTCCGAAACGCCCAAAATAATAAATACTTCTTTTTTTTGTTTTGTTGCTCCTGTTGAGCCCTTTACAATGAATCGTTTTCATTGCCCCCTCCAAGAAAAACCCCAAAAAATATAAAACTGTTCCGAAAAATTCAAAAACATTAAAAAAATGTTCAGAAAAATAAAAAAAAAAGTTCTTTTCAGAACTACCTCCCCGTTATTAAAAAATTGGTACAATATTTGGAACTGTGCCAACCTCTATTTCTCTTAGTTCGCTTCCTAGTTCGCTCGCTGGTACGCGAACTGGAAGCGAACCAAAAACAGTAAGTATAAGGGAAGGAAACACACACTTATGTTAAAAGAAAGACAGCTATAGGGGAGTAAACTAGAGATACTATTACCCATAATCCACTACTGATGATGTCACATATTACATCATTCATGACATGCTCAGTGACATCATCAGCAGAGGATTGCGGGTTTTTTGGCAACATGCCTTATCCACGGTTTAATAACGCTGCCTTTTGCTTTATATAAGTTTTCAAATTGTATGAAATATATACCAATAGGTCTTTATGAACCTTTAGGTAGTGCTTTTGTTCATGAGGTCTGGTCGCTTCCATACACATACAGATGTTTCAAAGATGATCAAGAAGTTTATCTGAATGGAGAGGAATGCACTGAGACGCCAGATCATTCACTAATGTGTAGGCACATACAGTTACACGATTCATGCAACAAACACCGACCAAATATGGCTTGCGTGTTGCAAGGCACGCCAGTTCCTGCTATCATCCCCACGTTCAAGTTGTTGGAAAATGGTAGTTATTTGATGCTCAATAATGAAGATTGTTCTGAGTTAATTAAAAGTATTCCTTTTATCGTAACAGTAAGTGAACGGGTTATTTGCTGCAGAAATGTTCTATTTCCTCCCACACATGAACATAGGGAGTTTTCAATCTGGCCACAAATACCAACCTTGGGACACGTTTCAACGGCATGACAAGAATAAGAGCTCTTTTGTCTCAGAGAGAGGTGGCCTTGAGTTCGGCCCGTGAAACTTTCGTACTTCACATAGCGAACACCCGTACACAGGTTTGCCTTTCAATTTCAGCAACATGTTTCCGACTATCTTTAACGCATCCTCCACAAAATCCCTGGCACACTTTTTTAAAGTTGTTACCAGTGGTCTCGTGACTTCATTTGAGAAAATCTTTGGAGTCATCCCTGCTCCCTTTCATTCCATTTTCTCCACTCTGGTTCGTGGATTGCATTTTTACTTGCATTACCAGCGGACGCTCTTGTGCTTTTTTACATTTTTAAATATGGATGTCCCTCCTATGCAACCTCCGACCCTGCAGCTGCTGACACTGTTCCGCAATCGCATGCTAGAATATTATGGCACAATGCCGTTGGCGATATTAAGCACGGCATATGGATTATCTTTTCGGTTCTCCTACTTCACCTGTGTCCAGCCTGTATTTCACTGCCTGACCTGTGATTTCGATTGGGCCATTGATTTGTGTCTCTGCGGACCGGTTTCTCCTGACGTCGACTTTAATCAGCTGATGACTCCTATCATTACTCACGAGTTGATTTGTCCTGGCGAAAGGATTATGGCTGTGGCATTGATGCATGGACTACTTGGTCCCTGGAATTTACTGGCGGCAGCACAGTCTTTCTTGGAACACAGCTTTCTTGAAAACCCACCGAGCTGTCCTCTGATGGTGATAGAGGATCCGGTGCTGGGAGAGCACGTATGTTCTTTTCCGCTTTTAAATTGGATGGCTGAACTGTTTTCGGATGAAGACGGTGACTTCCTGTTGGAGGCTGTTGCAGCTTATTTTGCATACACAGTTATGTCATAGACCTTTTTCATGTTTCATATGCTGAGTACTAGCATTTCATTGACAATTCATTGACTTAATTGTCAAGTTTTTATTATTTACCTTGCCTATTGGCTTAAGACTCGATAAAGTACTTGGCTGTTTTATTTTTCTTTAGCATTGAATTTTCCTAGTTTTTAATGCTTTACCTTGCGGACCGTCCACATATAAACTTGCAATCTGCTCTCATGAGATGGCACTTCTATTATCTTATTCAGTTCGTTTCCGGATCATGAGGAGGTGTCATCTAGGTCCTGGATATCTTTACACCGTGTTAAGTTAGCATGGGCTCATTACCGGTTTAAACGCCATTTTTCCTTTTTTGCAACTTCTGCACACGACATTTAGTTGTTGCTTTAGCTTTCCACCTAGTAGTTCATCGTGGTTTACATGAGAATAATATGTTATTGGTCTACTATCTGCTTTACTTGTTAAACTATATCTGTACAGCGAGTGCTAAAGTTTCAAGAACAACACGATACAGAATTGTTATGAGGTCTGATCTCCACGACTTCATACTCATAACATAAGTGCAACTTCTGCCAATTCTGGGCATGAGGCGGGTTTTATATTGCTTTGCCGAACACACATACACAACAGTTGATGCGGTTCACATGAAGAGAGAGCTGGTGTATGCTGATGTGATTCCTTCAAATCTAAGACACTAAAGTATGGGCACGCCCTAAACCAACACAAAGAGACCTTCTTAGCAAATAATATAATATGTGTATTAGGGAGGGTGAGATATAAGCAGCCGCGGGCCGTGGAGGGAGTTACGGTGAGGCAGGGAGGCGGGGAGGGGGAGAAGCAGGGTGGAGCCCTCTCTACCTTGCCCCTCCCCCTCCCCGCCTCCCTGCCCCACCGTAACTCCCTCCACGGCCCGCGGCTGCTTATAAGTGTTACTAACTCTTATTCATTTACAGCATGTTAACATACTATCACCATTCACTTTTTATGTACTAGTAACTATGCTGGTAATTTTGCTACTGATAATATGTGTACTTTTATTATCTAAGGTACTACGCCTGAGAAGACGGCATTAGTAAATAAACATTTCAAATACACATGTGTTCTTCTTAACTCCATGTTCTGGTTTCTAAGAAATATATAACGACCGACTGTTCATGAGTTCCACGTATCCTGAGGTACTATAAGTTCATATTATGGATTGTCTAAACATTGAGAGTTTGTTATATCCAATGTGACACTGTACCTAGCTTGCTAAATAGTTTTTGATTACTAACGTGAGTTTTGGGACACCCTAATTCGCCGAGGTTCCAATCCTCTGTCCACAGTTCTGTGTGAGAACAGAAACCCTGCGACAGGGGCACCCCCGACCCTTGCTGGACCTTCATCACACTTGCGATACAACTCCAGCAATGCGCCACCTTTACGGCACAGATACATCACGCATCTGTGCTGTTTTTGCCCCGTGATGCGCCGCATTGTAAATGCAGCACACCATAGGTGACGGAACAGCGGCACAGAATGACTAACACATCCCTGGTGATGCGCCAGTCATCATAAATCTATCCCTATGCTTCTTATCTTGTTAGAGATGAACCGCCATATGTATCATCAAAGTTATTTGCATTTCCTAAATAGCGAACTTTAAGGAATAAATAGCGATTCTTTACCATTCCTAGTTTGCGATGAGCTATTTGCTAATTAGCCGAATGTAGCCCAATGAAGCCCAATGTAGCCCAATGTAGCCCAAAGATGGCCGCCAGACACACAAAAAAACAAATGTAGCCCAAATATCAGCCAGATGTAGCCCAACTATAGCCCAGTGACAGAATGACCAATCAGCTTCGCAAACCTCCGTTACGCGAAGCGGAGCGCTGTTACAGATATATATCTTTTTTTGAACGTTAATTTCTCAAAATCCACTGGAGCACATATATTGAGACCTAGCAAAGGCACATCGGGCTACCAGTCCCTAATATTTTGCCAAGTTTCGTGCAAATCCATTCAGCCGTTCAATTATTATTTTTATTATTTTTTTTTGCCCCGCGGGGCCCTTTTAAAACCTCCACATCAAACCTAGGGGGTCAGCGAGGATCTACTATGCCCCCTTATAGTTATTTCCCCCTTTGTTTTGACCTCCTCTTGTCTCTCGATCCTACCGAGAGACAAGATGGCGGCCGCTACGGACTGTTTGGAATGTTGACAGACGCCGGAGAACCAATCAGCTTCGCTTCACAAAGCTCCGTTGCGCGAAAAGTCCGCGAACCAGAGCGCTAACCGGTCCGCTGTTACAGATATATATCTTTTTTTAAACGTTAATTTCTCAAAATCCACTGGAGCACATATATTGAGACCTACAAAAGGCACATCGGGCTACCAGTCCCTACAATTTTGCCAAGTTTCGTGCAAATCCATTCAGCCGTTCGGGCTAAAAGTGAGGCCAACCGCCCTATGGAAAACTCAATGTTAAAAACACGTTTTGGGACCCCCCTTTTTTCTCGGCCCCCACTGGACGAACCCCCCCCAAATTTTCAAGGGCTGCTCAGAAACAAAATGTGCCATTTTCCTGAAAATTTCAGCCAATTCCGTCCACAAACGCCAAAGTTATTAGACATAGAATTTTCAAAAAACCCATAGAGAAAAAATCCTAACTATATATACCTACTGGCGACCGCCAGTAGGTAATATATATATATATATTACCTACTGGCGATAGCCAGTAGGTATATATAGTTAGGATTTTTTTCCTATGGGATTTATGAAAATTCTATGTCGAATAACTTTGGCGTTTGAGGACAGAATTGGCTGAGCAGCCCCTGAAAATTTGGGGGGGTTTCGTCAAGGGGGGGCCGAGGAAAAAGGGGGGGTCCCAAAACGTGTTTTTCCCATGCAATTTTCCATAGGGCGGTTGGCCTCACTTTTAGCCTGAACGGCTGAATGGATTTACACCAAACTTGGCCTAATTGTAGGGACTGGTAGCCCGATGTGCCTTTGCTATGTCTCAAGATATAGGCTCCAGTGGTTTTTACGAAAATTAACTTTGAAAAATATATATTGGGCTATATTGGGCTATATATATGTTGGAGCCCAAATGTAGCCCAATGTAGCCCAATGTAGCCCAATGTAGCCCAATGTAGCCCAAAGATGGCCACCAGAGACAAAAAAAAAACAATGTAGCCCAAATATCAGCCAGATGTAGCCCAACTATAGCCCAATGACAGAATGTCCCAGAGTGTTCTAAAGAACAACTAGAGTGCTAACAGTCCTACTTATTACAAAGGTATGGCACACCTGAAGCCATCTTGATTGGAATAAAGTGGTAACTCTTAAAACATTTAATTTAAAAAGGAACAAAATGAGGGGGTTCATTTTGCCATAGAAAGCATGATTAGCAAATATATGACGAAATCCCGCATACCATCAGTCCGCAAAAAAAAATTCCGCATGTACTATTAGGCCGCAAATTAAAATAACGAAAACTTTTAGAACGAATATGCCTTTAGCATACACTAAACAACTAAACTACCCTAAACCCTAAAACACTACCCCCAGCATGACCCTACACTACACAAACAGTACAACACTACCCTAAACCCTAAAACACTACCCCAGCATGACCCTACACTACACAAACACTACAACACTACCCTAAACCCTAAAACACTACCCCCAGCATGACCCTACACTACGCAAACACTACAACACTACCCAAAACCCTAAAACAATACACCCCAGCATGACCCTACACTACGCAAACACTACAACACTACCCTAAACCCTAAAACACTACCCCCAGCATGACCCTACACTACGCAAACACTACAACACAACCCTAAACCCTAAAACACTACCCCCAGCATGACCCTACACTACGCAAACACTACAACACAACCCTAAACCCTAAAACACTACCCCCAGCATGACCCTACACTACGCAAACACTACAACACTACCCTAAACCCTAAAACACTACCCCCAGCATGACCCTACACTACGCAAACACTACAACACTACCCAAAACCCTAAAACACTACACCCCAGCATGACCCTACACTACGCAAACACTACAACACTACCCTAAACCCTAAAACACTACCCCCAGCATGACCCTACACAACGCAAACACTACAACACTACCCAAAAACCTAAAACACTACACCCCAGCATGACCCTACACTACGCAAACACTACAACACTACCCTAAACCCTAAAACACTACCCCCAGCATGACCCTACACTACGCAAACACTACAACACTACCCTAAACCCTAAAACACTACCCCCAGCATGACCCTACACTACGCAAACACTACAACACTACCCTAAACCCTAAAACACTACCCCCAGCATGACCCTACACTACGCAAACACTACAACACTACCCAAAACCCTAAAACACTACCCCCAGCATGACCCTACACTACGCAAACACTACAACACTACCCAAAACCCTAAAACACTACCCCCAGCATGACCCTACACTACGCAAACACTACAACACTACCCAAAACCCTAAAACACTACCCCCAGCATGACCCTACACTACGCAAACACTACAACACTACCCAAAACCCTAAAACACTACCCCCAGCATGACCCTACACTACGCAAACACTACAACACTACCCAAAACCCTAAAACACTACCCCCAGCATGACCCTACACTACGCAAACACTACAACACTACCCAAAACCCTAAAACACTACACCCCAGCATGACCCTACACTACGCAAACACTACAACACTACCCAAAACCCTAAAACACTACACCCCAGCATGACCCTACACTACGCAAACACTTCAACACTACCCAAAACCCTAAAACACTACCCCCAGCATCACCCTACACTACGCAAACACTACAACACTACCCAAAACCCTAAAACACTACCCCCAGCATGACCCCACACTACGCAAACACTACAACACTATCCTAAACCCTAAAATACTACACCCCAGCATGACCCTACACTACGCAAACACTACAACACTACCCAAAACCCTAAAACACTACCCCCAGCATGACCCTACACTACGCAAACACTACAACACTATCCTAAACCCTAAAACACTACGCCCAGCATGACCCTACACTACGCAAACACTACAACACTACAACACTACCCTAAACCCTAAAACACTAGCCCCAGCATGACCCTACACTACGCAAACACTACAACACAACCCTAAACCCTAAAACACTACCCCCAGCATGACCCTACACTACGCAAACACTACAACACAACCCTAAACCCTAAAACACTACCCCCAGCATGACCCTACACTAAACAACCACCACAACTCTACACTACACTAACACAACACTACACTACACAACACTACACTACACTACACAATCACTAACCCACGAAATAATTAACACAAACCCACTTACCTCTCTCGTCATCGTGGTTTTCACAACGCAAATGCATTTACCATACATGCCTTTAAAACGTAATTCTTTGTAAAGGCATGCGCAATAAATGCACATGCGTTTTGAAAAAATGCGGGATAATGGTATGCGAGGTCAATGACCTTGCGGGATAATGGTATGCGGACTGAAAGTCTGCGGGATAAAAAATGCGGGAAAATGGCTGCAAACCATGATTAGCAGCAGACTTCCCTGGTGAGCACTAGCTTTACTACAGTGATCTAATGAGCAACTAGAGTGCTAACATTCAGAATTTATGGCAAATTTGTGACACATCTGAATGCCTTCTTGATAGAACCAAAGTAAACAAGCATTGAAAATGCAATAGATCTCGCCCTCGTTTAAGTTAAAGCCATTCTGTTTGTAATGAGGTGGCTTTTTAGCTTTGCTTTTATTAGTGTTTTTAAAACTTTCATGTAAATAACATGCATATGTATGCATATATGTATATGTATGCATGCATTTATATTTATATAGATATGCAGATTATATATGTTTATATATGTATATTACCTACTGGCGATAGCCAGTGGGTATATATAGTTAGGATTTTTTCTCTATGGGATTTCTGAAAATTCTATGTCTAATAACTTTGGCGTTTGTGGACGGAATTGGCTGAAATGTTCAGGAAAATTGCACATTTTGTGTCTGAGCAGCCCCTGAAAATTCGGGGGAGTTTCGTCAAGGGGGGGCCGAGAAAAAAGGGGGGTCCCAAAACGCGTTTTTCCCATTCATTTTTCCATAGGGCGGTTGGACTAATTTTTAGCTCGAACGGCTGAATAGATTTACATGAAACTTGGCAAAATTGTAGATATGGTTTGCCCGACGTGCCTTTGCTGTGTCTCAATATATGTGCTCCAGTGGATTTTGAGAAATTAACGTTTAAAAAAATATATATATCTGTGACAGCGCTCCGGTTAGCGCCCCGGTTCGCGTACCTGACGCGTAACGGAACTTCGCGAAGCGAAGCTGATTGGCTCTCCGGTGTCTGTCAACATTCTAAACAGTCCGGAGCAGCCACCATCTTGTCTCTCGGTACGATCGAGAGACAAGATGTGGTGAAAAACGAAGGGGGAAATGAAGGAAAGGGGGCAAGGTAGACCACTCCTGACCCCCTAGGATAGATGAGGGGGATATTAAAGTGCCCCGCGGGGCAAAAAAAAAAAAAAAAAAATTTTCGCGATTTTACGCCATAGAGGCGCGTCCCGGTACGCTCACCGGGCAGCTCACCGGGCAGCTAACCGGCAGCGTAGCTGTCAACATTGTAAACAGTCCGGAGCGGCCGCCATCTTGTCTCTCGGTAGGTTCGAGAGACAAGATGTGGTGAAAAAAGAAGGGGGAAATGAAGGAAAGGGGGCAAGGTAAACCCCTCCTGACCCCCTAGGATTGATGAGGGGGATATTAAAGTCCACCGCGATTTTTCGCGGTAGAGGCGCTTCCCGGTACGCGAACCGGGCAGCTAACCTGCAGCGTAACGGGAGTCCGCCATCTTGTGTTTTTGGAGCGTCCGGTTCGCGTACCGGGTAGCGTCCCGGTAAGCGTAACAAGGGGAAAACCAAGAGAAACAGTAAAAAAAAATTAAGGAGATAGATTTCCAGCAAACTTGGCAAAATTGTAGGGACTGTTTGTTTGATGTGCCTTTGCAAGGCCTCAAGATATGTGCACGTGTGGATTTTGTCTAATTAAGGTTAAAAAAAATATATATATCTGTAAGCGTGCTCCGGCACGCTTACGTTACGGGTTTTGTTTGCGCTGCAGAGCCGATACGTCACGGTTATGCGACGCGTCATGAGGCGTCTCACGTGGCAACGTGATACGTCACGTAATAAAGAAAATATTTTACAGCTATAGATATTAGCTTTTAAAAAACCAATGAAATTCACTGAAAAAACCATAGGTTATAGACCATATATAGTTAGGAATTTGCATTTACAAAACCTTGAAAATTCACTGAAAAAACCATAGGTTAGAGACCATATATAGTTAGCTAAACATTTTATTGACATAAAACCAATGAAATTCCATATATAGTTAGTTGCACTAACTATATATCGCGCACCCGCAATCCACTGCTGATGATGTCACATATTACATCATTCATGACATGGTCAGTGACATCACTGATGACATCACTGATGACATCTCAAATGACATCACTGATGACATCACTGATGACATCTCAAATGACATCACTGATGACATCATGACACACCAATACCAGTTACTACATACGCACTCACTGATTCCTACGTCTACACACACATTCACTCATTCACCCATACAATCACTCATACATACAGTCACTCATTATTACAACACTATCATATGCACCCATACACCTATGCAGACACTCACACACTGCCACTCATCCATGGAGTTACTCACACACCTAGTCAGTCCTGTAAAGAATCAATCACACTTCCATTTCCTCATCTATACAGTTAAACACAGAACACCATACTTCAGTGACATCACTGATGACATCACTGATGACATCTCAAATGACATCACTGATGACATCTCAAATGAAATCAATTTTCACAGTATATTCAGCAGGATTGTCAGGAATTTTTAATGTATATGTTTGATGTATTGGAAGATGAAGGTGTAGATATAAAAAATCTTTTTAGCCTTTCTTTAAGCATGGGCGTAAAATCCGTTCCGCTCGCGGATTTTGCGGATTTTCGGTAAATTCGCAATCCGCGAACTCTAGCGAACTTGCCGAAAATTCGTAAAATCCGTGCGAAGCGGATTTTTTGCTTGCCAACTAGAATACTATACAATTTCGCGGGAGTAAATACTTGCGAACACGTAGATGCGGCGGGCACCGACAATCTGCAATTTCGCACAAGAAATCCACCAGCAGGCAGCATAAACCTTGAAAATTATGATTTTTATCAGAATAACTCCTCAGGTTGACATTTGCCTGCACTTTTTCTTTGGGAGGAGTCCATTTTGGGGGGTGGGGGTGGGAGGAAGGAAGTGCCCCACAGTCTCCAACTTCCTGTTCCTGTCCACCAGGCTCCTCCCAGTGCTTTCTTCATGTGCTGGTCACTTTGATTTGGATCTTGACCTGGAAGGATTACTTTTGTGGATGCTGCTGGATATTTGGATTTTTGCAATACTGAAAGCACTCAGCAGGTGCAAAAGTTCAATCTTATCATTAGTAACCATTCCCTGTAGTGCTTCCTGAGGGGCCGCTTCAGAGTTCATTTGCCTACTTGCAACTATTCTATGACCCTGCTCTGACCCTCACAGCAGGCTCAGAGAATAGCTACAAGTATACAACAAAGGTCCTGTTAAAAAAATTACACTGCAACAGAAAGCAATTACAGACAATACTGAAAGCACTCAGCAGGTGCAAAAGTTCAATCTTATCATTAGTAACCATTCCCTGTAGTGCTTCCTGAGGGGCCCCTTCAGAGTTCAGCAAATTACAGATAAGGAAGCAGGTGCCAGCCAGACTGGAAGTTTAAATTCAGTGACACATTAATCAACCCCAAATTAATTCATGTCAGTTGAAGCAGGGCAGGTGTGCTTGCTTTTTTTCACCCCCATAATCTACAATGATAAACCAACCAGAGGGTGGCAGTGATGTACTAGAGGGTGGCATGGGTGTACCAGAGGGTGGCAGTGGTGAAACAGAGGGTGCTGTGAACCTGTGATGATGAACCAGATGTAGAAACAACATAGTCACGGCCGTTGCGAGCCGACAAGTAAGTTCGCAATTGCGAACTGGTACAGAACCCTCGCGAACTGGCAGAAATCCTTGCGAACATAAAAAAAAAATCTGCTAATTCGCGAGAGTTCGCGGAATTTACGGATTGCGAATCCGTAAATACGCAAGTTCGCGGATTGCCAATCCGTAAAATCCGCCCATGCTTACCTTTCTTATCAATGGCAGCATGACTGCGACAACTGTAGTTTATCAAGTAGTACTAGAATAGACACTGACAGATTTATATATTTGACTTTACCAGACTGCAAATCAGTGTCTTTTAATAATCTAGTTAAAGCAGCTGATCACAATATGGTGTGTACCCAATGTAAGTCTGCAATGCTGTCCACATTATTTTTACAAACTTATGGTAAATATGTCATTTTAATGTTTCAACGATGTAGACCTGATGGAAGTAAATTGTCAACTTCTATTAAAAATGTTGTGGATTCTCAGTGATCAATTTCAGGAAGAACTTTTGCAACTGTAGCTATTATTTATCATGATGGTCCTTCAACAACATCAGGGCATTACACATGCTATTTAAAATGTCGTAAAGGTTGGACTAACTGTAATGACACTCATTTGACTTTCAAACAACGTTTGCCTTTTGACTTAAAAAATTCATACCTAGTGTTTTTAGAACCAAAATTTAAGTAAAGGTAATTGCCCTATGAAGACGGGAGCAGTTAATAAAAGTTAGTTTGCTGTTTAAAATTATATTGTGAGTAAAAGTGATGAAGATAATATAAAAATTATAGTTCTCATAAAGGTACGGTAAGTGGATCGCATATTAAGTGATATCAGTATTATAGGAAATGTTCAACATGAGAGAGCCAGAGCTGGAATTATGAATATTTAAATATTGTGAAAATGTTGTTTGAGCCTTTCTTTCAGAACGTTGGGAAGAATGTAATTTTAGAGTTTGTTTTAAGTAATTTGAAAATATACTGATACTTCTGACACTATTTGGCCTTAAGGAAAGGTGAAGGAATGAGCAATGAGTCATGACTGAACAGAAGGAGTATATGAAAACATTGAAACATATTTCAGATGTTCTTGGAGCTTTTTTTCTAGAGAGTCGATGAAATGGAATTTTTAGAGAACAGCAGAATACCTTCCAACGAAAAGGACCTTCATGATGTACTATTTGGCCTAAAGGAAAAGTGAGTGAATCAAAGATTAGTGTACATATGTGATGTGTAAGTTTATATGTTTTTTTTAAACACAATCTTTTTGATTGTGGTTTTTTTTCCCGCTGTAATATGATGAATAGTTTGAACTCACTGTTTTTAGTGAAATTCAATATGTTCTGAGAACAGCAAAAATAAACTATCTAACATGTTGTATAAATGTTTCTATAGTTTGTATTGTGTAATTCATATTGTATTGTCTCACACTCACTTTCCTTTTTCCTCTCTGTTTCAGCTCTCTTTACTCACTCACACTGCCTTTCTCTCACTTTATTTCACATCCATTCGTTTACTGCACTTCTTTCACAACCCCTCATTTCCATTTCAACTGTCTGCATCCCCTCTCTGCCTTGCATCACTTTTCAGCTTTCAGTCTCTGTGTTTTACTTCCGTTTTCCGTCTTTTCCTCCTTTGCTCTTTTAGTATTCCTCTTTACTCACTCACCAGTATTGTTGCAGTTTATCACTATAACTCACCCACTCTCCCTCGCTTATCTTTGTTTGCTCCTTTTTTTTTACCTCTTCTCTCTATTTTCCGTTCACTACCTCTATGTCCTCAGTCCCTCACTCTCCTTGTGTTATGTTCACTTGTGTTTATCTACCTTCTATCATTTCTCTTACAACAACTTCACTGCTCCTCTCTCATCATTCTTCACCCCATTTCATTTAGTCCGGTTCCATTACTACCCCTCATTTCCTATCTTTCAATGTTCTTCTCTTTACTTTCATCACCGAATCACTTTCTCTCACTACCACTGCTTTACTCCTCTTCCCCTATCTTTCCTTCTTTTGCTCCCTTACTCATTTTCCTTTCCTCACTCATTGTACTCCACTTCACTCAGTCCTTGCCTTAGTTTCTTTGTCTACTAACTTCCTCACTCCTTTTCCCTCAATCCTTCTATATTATCCTCTCTCCCTTCATCCCTTCACTCTATGACTCTCCTTCACTTACTCTCAGTTATCTTCCATTCCTCATTCTTCTAAATGCATCCTTAATTAGACTCCTTTCCCTCTCAGTCATTGTCTTTTTACTTACTCCTGTTACCTGATTTAGTTTTGCTAACTCACATTCTTTTAGTATCTTTCTTACCTTCAGTTCATTTATCTCTTCTTCTCTTCCTCTCTGTCAGTGAATCTATATGCCTTACTCTTAGTAATTTGCTCTCCTTCTATTTCTTTAACCCTCTTTTTGTCCTTCTACATTACTTTATTTCCCTTTCTGTGTCCTTCACTCTTACTTTATTTCTTAGTACACTTTTATGATTTTTAACCTCTTCATTTGTATCTTTTAATTTAAAATATATATTTTACTAATTATAACTTATTTTTTCTTCTCTGTTTCACAGATACAAAGTGTAGTAAAAAAATAAATGTAATTAAAGTTACATTAATTATATGGTAAGTGTGACTAAAAAAATGTAGTTTGTCATCACCCGTTGCTTTAACCTCACTGTTATTCTCTCACCCTACCTCACTCCTGTTTCCTTACTCTGCTTCCCTCACTTATTCTTATCCTCCATGTTTACTCCTCTTTCCCTAACTCCCCTCCCACATTCAACTTCTTTCAGTCCCCCTGCTTTACTTCCCTTACCCTCTGTTCCCTTCCTTTGCCCCCTCACTCTTTCCCTTTCCCTTAATCATTTACTTTACTCCTGTCACTCCTTCTCTCAGACCGTCTGTTCTCACAGTTCCTCATTTCCGTTCCCTCACTCTGTCTCTCTTATCATCGCTGTCTCTGTCCCCTCATTCTGTCAATACTCTTTCGATTTTTGCTCTATCACTGCTACATTTCTCAAACACAGAATTCAATAAACAGCAGAATGTTTCATCCCGATTTTCAACAATCTGTTCTTGTAAATTTTGAAGAAAAAAAACAACATTAAGCACTACATTAGCATAGCAGTTGACACCAGAACTGTTTTCAAACTGAAATCCAACAACATTTTCAACAGAATCCTTTTTCTTTCTGCTTACAATTACAGTTTCATCTACTTTTTGTCTTTTTGCTACTACCTCACTACAGTTATTCTCATTTCTTCTTTTTCGGCCTATCACACGTTTTTCAAACAGAGGATATTGAGGCAAATGTGGAGCATACTCTCTTCTTAACCTATTGTATTCTTTAACTCAATCTAGATCAGCACAAATCTTTGTTTCAGCACACTAAATCAAGTACAATCTTGATAAAGTTCTGACTCGTGATAATGCCTGTTTTCGGCGAACATATAAGTCTTTCAGAAGCAAAAATCTAGCTGAACAACGGCAAATTTGTTCTATTTCGTCAATACCATCAAATTTAATTTTTAAAATTTCAATTCCATCTCTATTTTTGTAATTCACAAAATCAACAACATGACCCATTGCTCCATTTACCAGACCTCTTTCAACATTTAAATTCCTTCTCAAAATGATACGACAATTTAAACACACATTCAGAGTCTTTTCAAAACCAGCAGTTTTAGATATACTCTTCTCTAATGAATCCAATTTTGATTTCAAATTATCAGACAAAATAATTGTTCCTCTCATATGCTCTATTTTATCTATAGCTTCCAGTTTCACAATCTCTTCATTTTCTAACTTTAACATTTTGTTGTTGAAGATGGAACATTCTTTCAGAGTTGGCATCAAACATATCCCAGATTTGTTCTCGTTAATTTTCTTAAAAATATTCTCTGGAAGAATGTTTTCATTTGGATACAAATTTGAAATTAATCGTGCATGTAAAGCTTCTTTCCCATGCTCACTTACTTTTCCTATTCTTACATCTTGTAGAATATTTTTATAATCTTAATCCTTTGCCTGTCGCATATTTTGAAGTAGTTCTGCATATTTGAAATTTAACCATATATTAACGTTTCCAATGCTTCCTAGGCACTTCCTGGTATCTTCATGCGTGACCATTTTAAACACTGGTTGTCCTTTCACTGGAGTCAACTGCAGTAGATCTCCAAAAACAATAATGTGTTTTCCTCCGAATAAGACATCATAGTCTGTTCTAAGAATTTCTTGCATTCTCAAATACACAAAAGCAAGCATTAGATTTGAGACCATGCTTACATCATCAATGATAAGAAGTTTCATTTTCTTCAGGACTCTGGAAACTTCAGAACAAGCATCTCCAGATAGCTTGTGGTATTGTAATTTGTTATCATGCTCAACTGGTAGCATCAGTAAACGATGTAAAGTAATCCATTTAATGTTATGTGCTGCCAGCCAAGTTGGAGCGGTAACAACACAAGACAGCGGTGATTCAGTCCTTTTCTGCAGATAAGTTGCAATTGCTTTAATCAGAAAACTTTTTCCAGTTCCCGCTTCTCCACTCACATACAGTCGGACAGGCTTAAATGATGTATATGAGCACTCTTTTTTCTCATGACTGAATCCATGTTCAACCTGTTCTGTGACTTCGTCATATATCTGTTTCTGCTCAATGTTTAGTTGTTTCACCAAATCTTCTAAGTTAATTACATCCTCTTCAGCTTGTTCCATAGCTCTTTCCACCTCATCCATGGCAGTGGCAGCCTCATTTTGAATAATTGGTCCTCCTAGTGGATCCTGACTCAATGAAGTAGAACTCTGACTGTCTTGAGAACAGTCTCTCGCAATCTCTGCAGCAATTGTTGCTTCTTGCTCTATTTCTTCGTTCAACATTTGCAGATAATTTGGAAAAACAGGACATTCTATGGTATCCTTGGTTGCATTAAAAGAGTCTTCGTAACAGAGAAAATCTCCAAGTAGTTCCTCTTCTGTACGCCATGGTTTAAAGAGTTGCAAAAGAGCCAAATAGTAAAATTCCCTTTTGTCTGGATTTTCGCAACTTAATTTTCGATGATTAATCAAATGACCTTTTCTCTGTTTCACTAGACATCCTTCACATCCAATGACAGCATATATTCCATTATTGATATCTTCTCTAATGTTCCTCTTATAAATATATCTTTGCAGAACTTCATAGAGACAAGCGTTCTCAAGGTAAGGACTTCTATTTGGATAGTATGTATCCAACATGTTTGTCTTCAAAATATCTGTACTTTCTGGTTCTTTTTCCGCCAAATACTCTATTTCTTGTACAGATTTCAAAACTCGGTTTCGTGTTGCAGCAAGACCTAGACTCCCCCAAATGATGGTTCTAGATTTGGCATATAGACTTGCTGATGACAATCGATCAGAACATTCATATGCTCCAATTTCTCGATGTGACAACATCTTCAGACTGTAACTGTATAATTTCTTGCTTAGACTCTTTTCATGTGAAATATCCTGCCACATTTCCTTCAGTTCTGTCTTTTCTTTTTTTGTGATGTAAGACGTCACATATCGAGCCACAGCAATAGAATTGTCAGCAACGTATTGAATATCCATGTTAGTATTCCACATGGACAAAATCACTGGGTTGTAGTCGTTGATGTACTTGGATTCTCTGTTTCTTTTTAAATTGTATGTATTTTTGGGGATTTCCTCGTCACAGTATGTCGTAGAGAAGACCTCAAATTATTTACTCTTCCTTTAGAAATCACTGGTCGTGGAAAGCTGAAACGACATTTTGTGTAGAACTTTTCCTTGTTTTTGAATTTTCGACGACAATACTTCCCACAACGATGGGATTGAAAGCATAAAACTTGTTGCCTTAAACTGTTTTCCTCGGTAGTTTTCGGAACAGCACATGTTGAATACTCTTCAATGAAACTCATCACTGTTTAATCCGAATCTGTTCAAAATTTGGGTGCATCTTTAATCCATAACAACATATGTATGTGAGGAGCACCTCTCGCTTGATACTCCTTTCTCCAAAAGAAATCCAAAACCCCTCCAAGGGGAGGATTTGTTTTGTTGGTAATAAAAGACATCATAGCTTCAAATCTATGAATAAAATATCTGCATACATTCACTGGATCCAAAGAACACAGTTCTCCAGGTGTTTTGAATTCTATATTTTGTATATTTGCATTTGCCTCGCGTATAAATTGAAGTAAGTCGTCCCATGCATACTCGGCACAGCTAAGAGTGAGGAACCATGTAGGAGTTCCTACGTTTCTTAGCATACATTTCAATTCCCCATGACGACGGTACCAATACTCGTTTGCACCACGCTGACATGCCATGAGATTGATTAGATGAGATTCCAAAATATTATCTTGCAGATTGACTTTCGCCATAAAGTCCCTTGCCGAAACATTTTGCAGATGTGCTCCACTTTTCAGTATATGATTTACTGCATGAGAAAGCCCAGACAAGTCACTTTCATACAGTAGATGAAACAAATATGGAATACATTGACGAATTCTTGGATCTTCAGCATATAATCTTAAAGTCCGGTATTCAGATGCAGGAATTTGAAGTGCTTGATCGTCAAATCGTCCACCTCGACCTGTTGGAAATAAATGTGGAAAACAACGAGCTTCCAAACTTTCTTCCCATACACCAATGGGACTTCCTTTTGCTGATTTCATTTGAAACAAGTCAATTGCATTCCCCATTACTTCTTTGGAATGCAAAGGATGAACAGTATAATGTTCATATATTTCTTCACTTGTAGACACATCAACTTTTTCAATTTGGCCAGCTGAACAATCACTGTCTTCATCTGCAGCTGTTTCCTCTGCTCCAACACATACATGTTTGTAGTACTCATTGTTTTTGACCAAATACAACGTTGCCTTTTTGACTTTCCTAACATCCACTAAATCTTGCCAGATTTTCTTACTCTTTGTCGGAACCCCATTAACTAGAATAACCAGAGGTTCCTCTTCCACTTTCTCTACACCAATTGTATCAATATTTTTCTTGAAATCTAGAGGCAAATAAACAACTCTTCCCTTTAATCCTCTCTGTAAATCTGAAGGAGGCTATTTCTCTATCTTAGGCTACATGCGAACAATTGCCTGAAAAGGATGGACACATTGAATCAAAATAGACTCATATGTATTTAAATCCATCAATTCAGGAGGAATGTCTACCAACTTAAGATTATTATGAACAGCTCTAGCAGGCATTCTGTTTTGATTTAATTTATTATAACAATATTTACAAATACGCTGATCAGAACTCAAATCAAAAGAATACTCCACCCACAAATAAGTTGCAAAATCCTTCCACTCATAATTATTTATCTTTTCACTTTTTACATATAAATCAACTAATCTAGTTTGATGCTTATAATGAGTTCGTCGACAACACACACAAGTAAAATTAGGCCTTTCACTTGATTTCACCTTAAACCTGGTAATTTCCTGGTCAAACTTTTCTGTACTTGAAATCTGTACATTTTCTTCCACATTACTTTGTATTACTGTGTCAATTTCTACACTGTCCTCTTTTTCACAAAAATAACAAATCTCAATTTTTTCACAAATATTCTTCACATCTAATTCAGTTCCATGCAAAAGAGCACTATTTAAATGTTTAAGCTTAAGTGCTGGACTTGTTGCATCATACAATCTTCTCACTAATTTCCTCATTTTGTTATGATGCACTGCTAACATCCTAAAATGATGAAAAACACTCTGACAGACTTTTCTAGAAAGACAAGCCAGTGAATGCCCTTGCAAACCTGTGTTTTCTCTCACTCTGCAAGGATCTAAGTCTTGCAACATCTTCATTTTCTGTTTCAGACTTTTCTTACTATATGTACGTAAGAAATTATGAAGCACATCGATTGAATCCTATCGCACACTACACATACTACTACACTTTCAAGTGTACACTGGACCCTTAGTACGTCTCCCTAAAACTTCATCAGCTAACACCTCTTCTGCTTCTCTAGGCACAAGTTTCTCTTTTTCAATCGGACAACCGTCTTTCACCTCATATGCTCGACCACTGGTGTCAACTGCATGCACCAAATCATTCTCCTGGAAGTAACTCTCCTCATTAAAAAATGGCTCACAACTTGAACTATGCATCCATTCTCCAGAAAAAAACGTTACAAAAATTAGTCCGATTAATTACTCTTTTGCATCTACTCTTTGATTTGAAAACATCAATTGTCGTGTTAAGTGTCCTAATTCTATTGATTACTAAAATAAATAATTTTTTCTTAACTTGAAAAGCCTGATCAACAATCTTCTCTACACTTTTCTTTTTCTTATAAAAAGCAGCTCTCTGTTTACCTTTCTTAATATTTTTTAACAAATTTAAAACCACCCTATTGCCAAACATTCGTTTACGAATGTCCCTAAATTGATTTTGCCTTCCATTCCTATACATATTATTGTCTCCTGCTGCAGTAGTAACATTTGTTTGGGGATCGCTCCTTCCTCTTCAATTTTGCTCTCTCCTTCTGTACATTCACATGTATATTATCATTTTTTTTGGATCTACATATGTTCCGAAAAAAAGACTTAGTTGTCTTACCAGTGGCTTTTTTTGCGTTTTTTGAAGTATTTGTTGTAGGAGGCTGCTTTGATTCTGTTGCTGTTTTTGATTTTTTCCACTAAGCATCTTTCCGTCTCCTCTGTCTTGAGAGCATATTTCCTTACTATTGAAATCTTGATTTCAATCTGTGGTAAACAAATAAAAATAAAAAACTCATTATAGACCACTATTACCAAACAACAAAGCAATGACAATAAGCAAACGATATAAACACTATAACGCTTATACATATGACCTTATCTCTGTTTTTTAAATGTTATTCTAAAAAAATATTTTGGGCACATGAATTGGTTTTACATTATTGACAAGGATTAGATACTATCTGCATGATTAAAAAAATATATTTGCACATTTCACAATCATATCACCTGTGTTTCCTCAGATTAGTAAGCAGATTGTACACATGAGGTAAGGCCTGTCCTGGGGAGCATAGGTGGTGAGACCGGTGTCTAAAAGTGTACTGGACTGGATTTCATGAAGCCTATCCCCCACTACACTCTTAGACACAGCCCTCACCTTCTTTCCACCCATGGACAGACCTCTCTTCCACTACACTCTTCCACACAGGCATCACTTCCTATGCACCCCTGGACAATCCTCACCTCATCTGCAACCCTGAATAGACCTCAACTCATCTGCACCATTAGACAGACCTCAGTTAATCTACACCCCTGGACACGCCTCTTCTCATCTGCACCCTGTTACCATCAATTATACTCAATGTATTGAAGTCTGTCCAAAGGGCACAGATTAGATAATGCTTGTCTAAGGGTCAGAGGAGGTAAGTCCTCTCCATTGCACTCATGGACACAGGCCTCAACTCCTTTGCACCCCTGGACATGCCTCACCTCATCTGCACAATCCACTTCCTAATTTGAAGAAACACAGGTGAGATGATTGTGAAAGGTTCAAATATTTTTATGTAATCATGCACACACTATTTATTCCTTCTCAAAAATGTAAAAGCAAATGACTTGCCCCAAAATCGTTTTTTGAATAACATTTTAGAAACAGAGCGCAGGTCCTATGTACAAGCATTCCATTTCAGTACTGAAACTCACTATTTTACAAAATACATTTGCTCTCTCTTGCAAACATTCCTACCAAGCATTACCCAAAAAATGACACAAACCAACAGCAAAGAAGCTCAGTCTGCTTCCTAATCTGAGGTAACACAGGTGACATGATTGTGAAAGGTTCAAATATTTTTATGTAATCATGCACACACTATTTATTCCTTCTCAAAAATGTAAAAGCCATTGATTTGCCCCAAAATCGTTTTTTGAATAACATTTTAGAAACAGAGCGCAGGTCCTATGTACAAGCATTCCATTTCAGTACTGAAAACTCACTAATTTACAAAATACATTTCCTCTCTCTTGCAAACATTCCTACCAAGCATTACCAAAAAAATGACACAAACCAACAGCAAAGAATCTCAGTCTGCTTCATAATCTGAGGTAACACAGGTGACATGATTGTGAAAGGTTCAAATATTTTTATGTAATCATGCACACACTATTTATTCATTCTCAAAAATGTAAAAGCCATTGATTTGTACAAGCATTCAATTTCACTCACGAAACCCATTGGTTTGTCCTAAAATCGTTTTTTAAATAACATTTTAGAAACGGAGCACAGGTCCTATGTACAAGCATTCAATTTCACTACTGAAACCAATTGATTTGCCCTAAAATCGTTTCTTAAATAACATTTTAGAAACAGAGCGCAGGTCCTATGTACAAGCATTCAATTTCACTACTGAAACCTCACTATTTCACAAAATACAAATCCTCTAACTTGCAAATATGGATACCATGCATTTTTAAAAAGCATGACACAAACCAACAGAGCGCAGGTCCTATGTACAAGCATTCCATTTCAGTACTGATAGCTCACTATTTTACAAAATACATTTCCTCTCTCTTGCAAACATTCCTACCAAGCATTACCCAAAAAATGACACAAACCAACAGCAAAGAAGCTCAGTCTGCTTCCTAATCTGAGGTAACACAGGTGACATGATTGTGAAAGGTTCAAATATTTTTATGTAATCATGCACACACTATTTATTCCTTCTCAAAAATGTAAAAGCCATTGATTTGCCCCCAAATCGTTTTTTTGAATAACATTTTGGAAACTGAGCGCAGGTCCTATGTACAAGCATTCAATTTCACTACTGAAACCTCACTATTTTACAAAAATACATTTCCTCTCTCTTGCAAACATTCCTACCAAACATTACCAAAAAAATGACACAAACCAACAGCAAAGAAGCTCAGTCTGCTTCCTAATCTGAGGTAACACAGGTGACATGATTGTGAAAGGTTCAAATATTTTTATGTAATCATGCACACACTATTTATTCCTTCTCAAAAATGTAAAAGCCATTGATTTGCCCCAAAATCGTTTTTTCAATAACATTTTAGAAACAGAGCACAGGTCCTATGTACAAGCATTCAATTTTACTACTGAAACCCATTGATTTGCCCTAAAATCGTTTTTTAAATAACATTTTAGAAACAGAGCGCAGGTCCTATGTACAAGCATTCAATTTCACTACTAAAACCTCACTATTTCACAAAATACAAATCCTCTATCTTGCAAATATTGATACCATGCATTTTCGAAAAGCATCACACAAACCAACAGCAAAGAAGCTCAATGTGCTTCCTACTCTGAACTCTCTATCTATATTGAATGATTCATAACTCAAGTTTACAAATGCTTTGGGAGATTGAGAACAGTGTCAGATACACACACCAATATTTCTTTAGCAGAGCAAAAGGTATGTACTCCAGGCACTGCAACCATGAATGGCACAGAAAACCTCTAATTCTACACACATATCCCTCATGTTAACCAATTAAAACTCTTCCCTCTCTATTTTCAAACCAACACCCTTCCCCCCCTCAGCCTTTTCTATCTGTTACCATAGCAACTCCCTCCTCACTGAGCTCTCAGGGTTAAAAGTTTATTCTACAATGTTGCAAATGAACTCAGCAAGGATGTTTGACCTCTCAATACACCAGCTTATCTGGTGCAATCTTTCTTTTAATGACTTTTTCTTAACCATTCAAATTACTTCTTTTACAGAACAGAACCATGCACCCTAACTTTCAGTTTTCAACTATCTAAATCCACCAATCATTGCTTGTGATTGCACAGCACTGAAACTCCACCGTTTTTTTGTTGCAAACTCCTACTGTTCCAACTGCCATTTTATTCCTACACTTCATCTGACTTCACCAGAACCTCCTCTCACCATGTATTCTGTCTGGATTATTGGACATAGCTACATCCACTGGGCTCAAAGGTATGCAGCTCTCAGAAATTTTCACAACCTTGATTTACCAAATGTGCACATCAAATGGATTGGCCAAAGAGGATTGAGATGTCATCAATTGATACCATTGGTGAAAACCTTTCACCATCTTCCACACCCTGACCGTATAATTTTGCACTGTGGTGGAAATGACCTAGGCACTTTGACTGGGGTAGGTCTGGAAATGGTTTTAAAGGACACCTTTGGGTAATTGATGACACTTTTTCCACAAACTGCCTTGGTATATTCCAATATATGCCAAAGACAGAAATGGAAGTGGTCCAACCAATTTTGTCCACAATTTGAGAAAGCACGGAAACATGTGAATAAATCTGTTTCTGCTTACATGAGAGACTATGGAATGGGTTCAATATACAACAATAACTTGCGTTACAACATGCAAGATATCTACAGAGGAGATGGTGTGCACTTCTCAGATGAGGGAATAGAATATTCCTTCTGAATTAAAGACTGTGCATTGGAACCTACTTGTAGGTACCTAAATCATTCACAGAACCCAAAAGCTCTTTTCAGGGCTATCCTACCTCTGATCACTCAAAATGATAACTTTACTCTAACTTTTTTCACAGTTTTTCACCAAAGTACGCTCCCCGGTACGCGTACCGGGCGCTTCCCCCGCGAAAAATAAAAAATAATAATAATAATTTTTGGCCTATATGGGCCTCCTAAGCCCCCCTCAGAAAACCTAGGGGGTCAGGGGGTGTCTACCGTGCCCCCTTTTACCCATTTCCAAAGTTGTTTGTCCTCCATCTTGTGTCTCAATTCTTCCGAAACACAAGATGGAGGACTTCCGTAGCGCTGCCGGTGCGCGTACCGGGGCGCTCACCGGTAAGCGCTCCCAAATATTTTTAAAAGGTAATTTACATAAAAACCTCTGTAGAGATGTTCACCATATATAGAATAGGCCATACCACATACCAGTCCCTACCATTTTCCCAAATTTGGTGATATTCCATTCAGCCATTTAGGCTATAGCCCTGTCTAAATATCCTGAGGTAAATTACAAAAACACATATGAAAGTGTTAGAAATTACAACCAAATAAAATGTTACTTACATTTTGTACTTTTATGTGCTGACATTTGATTGATTATGTACATGAATATATATAAAAAAAATAGAGGGCAACACAGCCATTTTGACTACTACTTCCTGAAGTACATTTGAAAAGGATTTTCACTGAAAACTTCAACTGCTTTCACAAAGGTAAGTTGTTAATTTGGAAAGGGAAGTATGTTGTGCACTTTAAGTTAATTTGGGAAAACATTTTCTGATAGTTATATATTTAATCCCTTTGTAATAGTTATAGATTGAGATAGGCTTCTCTGTAATAGTTATGGATTGAGTTAGGCTTCTCTGGTATAATTATGAATTTACTTAGGCTTCATCACATGCACTTTTTAATAGTTCTACTTCCTGCCTGAAACCATACACTGCCGAAAATTTACTTCACTGTTAAAACTCAGAAATTCCTGTCTGAACTTAAACCCAAAAGTACCCTAACTCAACTGATAAAGTTAATTTGTATGCAATTTACAGAAAGAAAATGGAAGAAAAACAACAATCCAATGTTATTTCTTTTGAAGTAAAGATTGAAAACAATCCAGATGAAAAAAAAGATGTCTTGAATTTCATGGATGACTCTATAGACCAACAATGAATTGACTGTTTGGAACAAATTGAATCATGCAATGATAATTATTCGGAAATTCCAGACAATATAATGTTAGAAGTTTTATTAAATTTTGAAAAAGAATCAGAAGAATAAATTTATATTTATTAATCAAACATTGTTTGAGACATTATTCATTTTTATATGTAATTCATGAAGTACTACCAAAATGATTATAATATAAAGTGAGACTTATAGTATTCTGTGCAACTTTTTTGTCTTACATAGTAAGTTTACTCATTTTCATCATCATAAGGGAGCAGGATAGACTACACATGATCCCCTAGGCCTTCTCAGGGAGTGCTTAAAGTATCTATTTCTGCTTTCCTGACAGACTATGATATGGATTCCATATACCACAATAACTTCTATAACAACATGCAAGATATCTACAGAGGAAACGGTGTACATTAAATTTAAGACTCTGCATTGGTACCTACATGTTGGTACTTAAAACACCCAAACAACACAACAACTCTATTCAGAGCTACCCTACCTCTAAGCACTTTAAATTACTATTTTACTATTTCACTGGGTTTTCACCATGGTACGCTCCCCGGTACGCTTCCCGGTGCGCGTACCGGGCGCCCCCCGCGAAAATCGAAAAAAAAATAAAACATTTTTTTGCCCCGCGGGGCCCTTTTATGGCCCCCACATCAAACCTAGGGGGTCAAGGGGGGTCTACCCTGCCCCCTTTTGGTCATTTCCCCCTTTGTTTTTGCCACCTCTTGTGTCTTGATCCTACCGAGACACAAGATGGCGACCGCTCCGGACTGTTTGGAATGTTGACAGACACCCGAGAGCCAATCAGCTTTCCGCTCGCGAACTCGCGTAGCGCGCTGGTACGCGCCCCGGTGCGCGTACCGGGGCGCGCTTATAGATATATATATTTTTTGGGACCTAAATTACTCAAAATCCACTGGAGCACATATCTTGAGACATAGCAAAGGCACATCGGGCTACCAGTCCCTACAATTTTGCCAAGTTTGGTAGAAATCCATTCAGCCGTTCGGGCTAAAAGTGAGTCCAACCGCCCTATGGAAATTAACATGGGGAAAACACGTTTTGACCACTGCGCCTCCTGGCCTGGTCACCCCCACGCTCCTGTGCCTGCCTGCTCAGCCCCAGCCACCGAGGGCCGCCGAGCACTCCAGCCTCCCGCCACCCCAGCCACCCGAGGGCCGCCAAGCCCACCAGCCTCCCGCCACCCGAGGCCCGCCGAGGCCGCGCCAGATTTTCCCGCCACCCCAGCCACCCGAGGCCCGCCGAGGCCGCGCCAGATTTTCCCGCCACCCCAGCCACCCGAGGCCCGCCGAGGCCGTGCCAGATTTTCCCGCCGCCCTAGCCCGCGGCCCTGCCCCCCCGCCAGCCGATTGGCTCCCGCTCCTGCCCTCCCGCAGACCCTCCCGACCGGCTCCCTTTTTAAGGGGAGCCCGACCAGAGCCAGGGAGTGACCACTGCGCCTCCTGGCCTGGTCACCCCCACGCTCCTGTGCCTGCCTGCTCAGCCCCAGCCACCGAGGGCCGCCGAGCACTCCAGCCTCCCGCCACCCCAGCCACCTGAGGGCCGCGGAGCCCACCAGCCTCCTGCCACTCGAGGCCCGCCGAGGCCGCGCCAGATTTTCCCGCCACCCCAGCCACCCGAGGCCCGCCGAGGCCGCGCCAGATTTTCCCGCCACCCCAGCCACCCGAGGCCCGCCGAGGCCCCGCCCCCCCGCCAGCCGATTGGCTCCCGCTCCCGCCCTCATGCAGACCCTCCCGACCGGCTCCCTTTTTATGACGCCCCCAGAGCGACCGCGCAGCGGACGCGCGCAGCGGGAGCACCGACTGAGCGCCGAAGGTGCGCCAAAGGTAAGACCGTCTGCGCCCGTCCGCTCCTGGACCGCGCCCAGTGCCAGGACCCCTGGCCCCCGCCGGACGTACGACGCCGCCACCCTCAACGCACTCAACACCGGCCGAATCCCGGGATGCTACCGAGCCACCCCGAGACGAACCCACGGACCCTTCAGCTGCCACACCTGCAAGTTCACCTGCATCCGGACCTGCCCCGCACCAGCGCCCGCCAAGCCGAACACCAGCAGCAACCACCTCAAGTGCATCCTACTCAACACCCGCTCCGTCCACAGACACGCCATCGAACTCTGGAACCTCCTCGACACCACAGCTCCTGACGTCGCCTTCCTCACGGAAACCTGGATGAACGACTCCTCAGCACCCGACATCACCATCGCCATCCCAGAGGGCTACAAGATCACCCGAAGAGACTGCGGCAACCAGACTGGAGGAGGCATCGCCATCATCTACAGAGACACTATCCGCATCGCGACCAACACCGATGACACCCTGACAACCGCCGAACACCTGCACTTCCAGATCCACACGGACCCCAAAACCACCCTCAGAGGCACCCTCATCTACCGACCCCCGGGACCACGCACACAATTCAGCGAAGACATCGCCGACTTCATCAGCCCGCATGCCCTCCCCTCCGCTGACTTCATCCTCCTGGGGGACATCAACTTCCACCTGGAGAACAACAACGACCGCAACACCACCACCCTGCTTGACAACCTCGCCATCCTCGGACTCAAGCAGCTGGTGACCACCCCCACCCACCTCGCCGGACACACACTCGACGCTGTCTTCTCTTCCAGCAAGGACATCGTCTTCAGCCACGCCACCGGACTCCACTGGACGGACCACAGCTGCGTCCACTTCAACTTCAGAAGATCCACGATCCACCACCACCAGCAACAGGTTGCTTGAAGAAACTGGAACATGATCACAGCAAACCAGCTCGCCACTTCCTTGAGCCAACACCCTCCCGCCAGCTCAGCGAACCCCAGCCAGGCCGTCGACAACCTCACGAAGTGGATCAGCAACTGCGCAGACGACCTCGCCCCACTGAGGACCCCGCCTAGCAGACCCGGCAGCAAGAAGGCCCCATGGTTCACCGACGAACTCAAGAGCTCCAAGAAGAACTGCCGAGCCCTCGAGAAAGCCTGGAGAAGGGAGCCAACACCGGACAACATGACCACCCTCAAGCTCGCCACCCGGAAGCACCATCAACTGATCCACGCCACCAAGAAATCAGCATTCAAGGACCGGCTGGACAACAACGCACACAACTGCAAGGAACTCTTCAACATCGTGAAAGAGCTCTCCAACCCCAACGCCGGAATCAACGACGTCACCCCGTCGCAAGACCTCTGCAACTCCCTCGCCTCCTACTTCCACAACAAGATCGCTGACATACACAACAGCTTCAGCCCACAAACAACGCTCCCCACGACCGCACCAACGCCCCCCACCACCACCCTCAGCGCCTGGACCCAGATCAACACAGAAGACACCATCTGCACGATGAACTCTATCCACTCCGGATCTCCGACAGACCCCTGCGCTCACCACGTCTTCAACAAGGCCGACGCTGTCATCGCACCCCACCTGCGGGACATCATCAACACCTCCTTCGACACCGCCACCTTCCCTGAGAGCTGGAAGCACGCCGAAATCAGCGCTCTACTAAAGAAACCAACAGCGGACCCCACCAAACTCAACAATTACCGCCCCATCTCGCTCCTTCCGTTTCCAGCCAAAGTCATCGCGAAGACCGTCAACAAGCAGCTGGCCGCCTTCCTCGAGACGAATGGATCCCTCGACCCCTCACAGTCTGGCTTCCGAGCCAACCACAGCACCGAGACCGCCCTCATCGCTGCCACCGATGACATCCGAGCCCTGCTGGACAACGGCGAAACAGCAGCCCTCATCCTCCTAGACCTCTTAGCGGCGTTCGACACTGTTTGCCACCGCACCCTAGTGCAGCGCCTCAGCAACATCAGAATCCAGGAAAAGGCTCTGGAGTGGATCATCTCCTTCCTCGCTGGAAGGACACAGAGAGTACGCCTGCCACCGTTCAGATCTGCAGCCACGGAAGTCATCTGCGGCGTTCCTCAGGGCTCCTCGCTCAGCCCCACCCTCTTCAACGTCTACATGAGCCCCCTTGCGGCCATCGCACGCCAACACAACCTCAACATCATCTCCTATGCCGACGACACCCAGCTGATCCTCTCCCTGACCAACGACCCCGCCGCTGCCAGAACCAACCTCCACGAAGGGATGAAAGATGTAGCCGAGTGGATGACGACCAGCCGCCTGAAACTGAGCTCAGACAAGACGGAAGTCCTCATCCTAGGCTCCTCGCCCTCCGCCTGGGACGACTCCTGGTGGCCCCCCGCCCTGGGAACCGCACCCAAACCGACAGACCACGCACGCAACCTGGGCTTCATCCTGGACTCCTCCCTCTCCATGACCAGACAAGTCAACGCCGTCTCCGCGTCCTGTTTCAACATCCTGCGCATACTACGGAAGATCTTCCGGTGGATCCCCACCGAGACCAGGAAGACGGTCACCCAGGCCCTCGTCACCAGCCGACTGGACTACGGCAACGCCCTCTACGCCGGAACCACTGCCAAGCTCCAGAAGAGACTCCAGCGGATCCAGAACGCCTCAGCCAGACTCATCCTCGACATCCCCCGACGCAGCCACATCTCCGGACATCTGAGAGACCTGCACTGGCTCCCCGTCAACAAGAGAATCACCTTCCGTCTCCTCACCCACGCACGCAAAGCCCTACACGACCATGGCCCGAGCTACCTCAACAACCAGGAAGAAGCTCAAGACCCCCCCCCCCCCAAGCGCCTTGAGACCCTCCGGGTGAGTAGTGCGCTCTATAAATGCCTTGATTGATTGATTGATTTTGGGACCCCCCTTTTATCTCGGCCCCCGCTTGACGAATCCCCCACAAACTTTCAGGGAAGGAGCAGAGCGGAGCGGGCCATCTTCTTTGAGACATTCGCGAAGATTCGTCCACCGGCGCCAAAGTTATTCCCAATAGAATGTTGCGGATTTCCTATGGAAAACAATCCTAACTATAACTACCTACTGGCGACCGCCAGTAGGTAATATATATATATATATATATATATATATATATATATATATATATATATCATCTACCATATGGCTCCCTTCCTTTCCCGTGAAGGCGCTGCTGCTTGTGGCCGCATTGCTCCTGCAGTTGAGCTGGGGAATCCTTGTTAAAAATATATATATATATATATATAAATATTCCATCTTCACAGGACTCCAATTCGACAAAGGCCACAGCAAGTTAAATTCAGCTCCGT